>NC_056744.1:1267850583-1267890583 GCF_019279795.1 Protopterus annectens
CATGATCTCCATTGTGATTTTAAGTGCTGTTACAGCATGAGAGAAATATCACTGCTGTATTGTATTTCACCCTACCAACTCAATCCTTGCAGTGCTGAAGAGCCATTTTAGCAAAAGACTTTCACTTTGGTATCTCTAGCCCTCCAACCCCCCTACCCATCGACTGTTGAAGACACTGCTTGTTAGTCAAAGGGTGTGTTGTAGGTATGACAGACCACACAAACAGACACTCACACACACACACACACACACACACACGCACACACACACACACGCACACACACGCACACACACATGCACAAACAGAGCCCCTCGCATACACTCACACACACACCTCCTATCTTTACATTACTGCTGCACTCCTCAGAACATATCTCTACTGCTATGACTGAACATGGCCTTATGGTCTTGTTGTCTATGCTGAAGTGTAAGGAGCAGATGTGCTAATCTACATGGCCAAGTAATTCCATGAGTTGCTTGTTGCACAAATGCTTTCACTGACACAGTTCCAGGGAGAAAGCACAGGGCTAATTTGCATATGCCTCTCCCTTTGACATCCATTACCATATAGCAAGACAGCAGAGACTGCCCAAAGCAATGTAGTGGAGATTATTCAGGAGGTATTTGGCAGAATAGAAGCTACTTGAAAATATAGCCAGGGAGTGAGATAAAATTAAGGTAGAGTTTAAAAATAGGGTGGAAATAAAAGAAAGGGATCTATGGTTAAGAAGTAACAAGAATTATTAAGATGAACTGACACATTTTAAAGTATTGTAGAATAGGGGGGATTTTTCAGAAGAAGAAAAAGTATCAGCTGCAGAATGCTAAGCAGAAAATAAGGGATTACATCAATAATATGCATGAGTTTAGAAAGGTTGCTGCTAAGCAACAGTTTTTTGATAATAACACTATAGCACAAGAACTTTTAGCACAGTGGCTCAGGAAACAGAAAGTAGAAAGGGTTGTCACCAGGCTTAAGGAGCCTATAACAAGGAAGGTAACAGGGAATCCTGTAGAGGTATTAGAAATATTTTCGGGATAGAAAATTAATGAAGTTAAAACAAAGGCAATAGCTGTAAATAATGTACCCACATATGAGTTGGTAAGTAATATCCATATTTATGGAGTATGAATGATTCTGGTGTGGCTGCTAAGGATATCTTGGAAGAGACTAAACAAAAGATAATACAAAAATTGAGAAAATGGAAGCTTTGTTATATGGATATGGATAGAAGGATACAAGCAGTTAAAATGATTTAGTCCCATTAGTCTTATACACAGATCAGGCATATTTTTATCAACCAGCAGAGAAGTTGCAGAGAACAATTAATAAAGAGCTGAAACACTTTATCTGGGAGGGGAAGATGGCAAGAGTCAAGTGGGCAGGCTGATTCTCCCAGTAGATCAGGGCAGATTGGGATTACTCGATTTGAAAGGGTATTTCAGATCTACACAGTTAAGGCTCCTATACATAGCACAAGCAGTAAACTATAATTCAAAGTGGAAAGAACAGGGGGAACCTCAAGAAACAAGGAGAGACTGGGATTTTGAATGCAGGCCTTTAAGGAGAATAACAATAATCACACAGAATATTATAGCTGTAAAGTAGCCAAAAGTATTCGAAGAACTAAGCCAACAGGGGAATGAAGAAAGGAGATTCTGCCAATAGAGATGATTGCAATTAGGGATATAGACAATAGGCAAGAGGGGGCTGGAATTTATTGGAGAAAACTGGCAAAGGAACCCAGGTATTGGGAGCAAATAACTAGAGAAGGAAAGATGATAGAATGGAAAGACACTGAGAATTTATTTGGATGGCAGGTTAAAGATTGCCTTCACTATCAAGGACTGATATCAGAGTATAGCTTCCAGTAAAAATTAATAATTAGTAGAGCATATAAAATATTGCATCATAACTATAAGAATCAATCAGAGGAGGTTAGAGAGGATTGGGAAGAGAGACTGGATAAACAATTCAGAAATAAACAATGGAAGGATGCATGTATGTCTCCCAAATATGCAACAAAATCTAGAAGATTTAGGATTTTTGCTTGGAAATGTTTACATAGATATTTTTATACCTCAGGTAGACTCCAGAGAATGTTTCCTCAGGTAGACTGCAAATGGTGGACGTGTGACAGGGAAGAAAGAGGTATTTGGCAACATATCTTCTGGGAGTGCCATGACTTGGTGGACTTTAAGGATTCCCTGCGGGATGCACTGTCAGACATGCTAGGTGGGGAGATTGGTGTGACGAGGGAGATGATTTTTCTGACCTATGATACAGAATTTAAATTGCCTAGACAGGTAACACCTTGCTGTGACTAATTATGGTGGCTGCCAAAAAAGTAATTACTAGAAAATGGAAATCAAAATCTAAACCAGCTATACTAGAAGTAGTGAATATAGTAACAGAGATAAAACAAATGGAACTGAGATCTTTAGAAAAGGGTAGGACCAAACTGCATAGGAAAAAATGGGAATTATGGGAATAATGCATACAGGGGAGGAATGAGGTTTAAAAGTAAGCAGGACTTAAATGAGCTATATAATGTCTTACTGAAAATGATTGGGTAAATTATAAGCAATATATAATGGTTGCAACTGGAAGTGTGTCAGTATGATTTGTGATGTAAAATGCTTGCAGCTAGGATTGTGTTTGTTTTCACTTATATAAATGTATGATTGTGCATGTCATAAGTGATGGCTTAATAAAGATGTTTCTTGTTTAAATAAAAGGTAGGGGTTGTATAATTTATTTAATGTTCCTTAGGATATATGATATACAGTAATATATGTGAAGTATAATGTTTGCAAATGTGAACTTGTTAATACAGTTTGATTATGTTTATATAGATGCAAATTTTGCCTATGTCACAAGTGAAAATTCAATAAAGGTGTTAAAAAATGCAGGGCTGCACATCTTCATGCTAAAGCTTGTGGTAACCTTTATTCAGCCATTAGGACTTATTCCAGCAAGCAGCTATCTGTCATTATTAATCTCCTAGCCCCCTCCCCATTTCTCACGTAAGGTGCAAATGTTTTAGTTCGGTACCACTGTTCCACTTTACCTTCGTAATAACATTCTCTCTCTCCTTAAAAGGCTTTAAAGTACAAGTGATGTCATCTTTTTAATATACTTCCCATTAACAGCCTTAGATCCTTATTGTATCCAGATCTTTAATGGGTCTGGCTTCTTTAGCTAAGTGAATTAGCAGCTAAAGCTACACGTTATTAGAAGGGGCAAACACTTAATGTAGGATGTCCTGCACTGGAGCCCAAACAGTAAGACCCCAAGGCAAGCAAACTCATTTCTCAGGACTCTTGTCAAAGGGGGCTCCATTATAAGATACACTGATGCCCCTCTAACCAGGTGAACAAGGAGAAGATGACTGTTAGTCGCTTATCGGTAAACAAGATCCACCAAATCAGACACGCACTCAAGTCATTACGCCCCAAGTGTCAGTATTATAGTCCATGTAGGTGTAAATGACCTGAGCTGTACCTCCTGTCGATTAGACCATGTTTGTGCACCTTTCAGAAGCATTTCCAGATGTAGCATGTGCATATATATACCAAGCACGTGCAGGCAGCAGTGCCATTTTGAGAGAACAGCTAGAGTGTTAACAGGTATGAGTGTGGTAGTCAGTCTATTTATGTTTATTTGTTTAAGTTACAAAGCCTCATTCTTGATGTGTTTGTATGGAATAAAGCTGCTTGAACAGAACCCATAAATATTTGTCTGTTTTATTCTGACCAGACAATCGACATGATGTCAGAACCAGGATTAGAAGAGCTACTTCTACAAGCCATGAGGTGCAGTGTTAAAGGTAAAGGAAGACTAAGCAGGTTGAATGAAACGGAGCTCAGACAAACAAAAAAGGGCCAGAAACAAGCTAAAGGTAGAGAAAACAGCACAAATGATTTACTTGGCAAAGAAAATGAAATGGTACATTTATAAGGTACAAAACACATTATTAATCAAACGAGTAGCACAAAATGTATTATTAAGCAAACAAAAATCAGAAACCTTATTATTACCTAAACAAAATTTTCAAAACCATGATACAACTGCCCAGACTATTCATATGGGGCTCAGAATTACCTTTAGTTTGCACAACAAGCATGTTTAAAGTAAAATGGGCACAAGAAAAGTATAATGAGCAAGATAAGAGACTAAAAGGGCATAGCGAGCACAATAAAAGGACAAATTAAGCTTAAAGAGCAAGGTGACTGCATGTTTTTTAGTAAAAGACTGTGTTTGGTCACAAACTATTATTTCACATTGACTGAAGCCATTCAAAGCATAACTAGAATTGTTCGAATAATCTCAGAGTGTACAAAGTGTTTGCAGAGTGTGTGCTTTATTACAGTGCAATTATTTCAGAGTTTGCTGTGTGCAAATTACAGTTATAATGCAAAGTGCAGTCAAAGTACAACCATTTCGAAATGTTTCTTGAGCTGTGTGCATTTATTTGCAGGAAGCCACCATTTCAGAGTGTTTCTTACACTGTACAGAATTATTTTGCAAAGTACAGCCATTTTGAAAGGTTCTTGTGCTATGTACAGTTTATTTGCAAAGTGCATTCATCAATTTATTTGCAATTTTATTTAAAAGTATTTCTTACACTGATAAGGAGTGGTTTCACAAAATACAGTGATTTCAAAGTGTTCTTGTGCAACAGAGATTTATTTAGCAAAGTGCAGTTATTTCAAAGAGTTTGTTGTACTATTGGGCATAATTACAAGTACTGGCATAAAGTTCTGACATATATATTTACATGTGTATGTTTGTACATAATTTCAAGCACCTTCACTACTGTGTGTTGATATGGCAGAGGCATTTTGCAGACCAAATCTACTTGTGTTTGATTATAATATAGCAGAGAATTGGAGAATATTTGAGCAGGAATACGATATTTTCATAAAAGCAGCTTTTTCTGCCAAAGATACACATACAAGCACATTCATTTTGCTTAACTTAGCTGGGTCAGAGAATGTTCATTTGTGTATGCACCAGTAGTATATGCAGGAGAAGGGGAAAACTAAAATATTGTTGTACCGGCTGAATCCAGGGAAGACCCTGAGTGCTTAAAACATAAATTTAGAGAAATGTGCAACCTCCAGACAAATGTTACATTAGAGCGACACATTTTATACAAGAGACCAAAAACCAGTTGAAACTTTTGCAACTTATATCAATGACTTGAGAAACAAGGCTAAAACGTGCAGATTTCATGACTTGAAAGATGAGTTTATAAAGGACAGGCTTGTGTGTAGTGTTAACAGTGCTGCAGTGAGAAAGATTTTGCTTTGTGACAGTGATTTAACATTAAGCGAAGCCATAGAGATTTGTCACATCCATCAGCTCACAGAAAGGCACAATATTATGCTTACAAGTGCCAAGAGCAAGGTTTCAACATCCTGTAGAGCAAACGTAGACAGTATGCAACATGCAGCAACCTGAAACAGGCCTAAGAACACGGTAGCAACAACCTCTGTGGGTGTGGCAGGGAGACCCAGTAGCTTTCTAGCAAGTTCCAAAACTAGCTCAGTAAAACGGGCATGCTCAGTACAGTATGAGTGAGTCAGCAAAACCAAAGTCAAGTTTTATTGTTAACTGTCATAACTTGGAACCATCATGCCACAAGTGTAATAAATGGAACCATTTTCAAAAGTTTTGTAAATCTAGCAAGCATCATTCAGTTATTAAGAAAGGTTACTCAAAAAAGCAAGTTAATCATGCAGAGAGCTGCAACCCTACTTTCTACATAGATGGTATATCAGTGGTCGGTGAAAATGTTACTGCAGTAGATTTGTAGGCAAAGAACAAAGTAATTTGTACTGTTCTAATCAATGATAAACCCACAGAGCTCAAAGCAGACACTGGTTGAAAGTGTAATGTGATGTCAGCAGAAACAGTTGGTAAAGTGAGAGCTGGTGAACAACTTAATTTGGCCAATTGTGTGAAGTTTGTTGCTTATGGAGGTTAAGAGATTCATACCGAAGACACAGTAGTGCTTTCATGCTATTCAGCTGGGAAAAGTTACAGCTTGCAATTTTATGTTGTTCAAAGACCTGTGCAGTCATTATTGGGTCTCTGAGACAGTTTATGAATAATACTGCTTTCCTTTACCAAAGAAGTACATGATGTAAGCACATGTCCCAGTTCTAGCTTTACTGGTGCTATTTTCTCAGAGTATGCTGATGTGTTCAATGAGAAGCTAGGCCAACTTCCAGTTGTGTACTCCATGAAAGTAAACCCAGAGGTCAGTCCAGATATCAGACCAGCAAGAAGACTTCCAATAGCTATACAGAACTAAAGTTAAGGTCCAGTTAGACAAAATGGTGCAGCAAGGTGTGATTTGTCCAGTCACAGAACTAACTGACTGGGTATCTTCCAGGGTAGCTGTTCATAAAAAAATATAGATGAAATCAGAATATGCATTGACCCAAGAGACTTGAACAAGGCATTAAAAAGACCTCATCATCCTATGTGTGCAGTCAAGGAGATTGCAGCCCTCATGCCAAATGCCACTATTTTTTTCTGTCTTAGATGCAAAGAGTTCATTTTGGCAAGTGATGCTTGATCGCAGATCTTCGCTACTGACTACATTCAGTACCCCATTTGGTAGATACAGATTCCTCAGGATGCCTTTTGGAATAAATTCTTCCAGTGATGTCTTTCAGTATGCAATAGAGCAAATTTTTCCAAGCTACCTGTGCAAAAATAATTGATGATTTACTGGTTGGAGGTAATGGTGGAGAAGAGCATGACAGAAACCTCAGGAAAGTTCTGGACAGAGTGCATGAAGTGAATTTAAAGCTCAATCCTCTGAAGTGCAAATTCAGGTTACCAGATGTTACTTATGTAGGTCATTTATTTATAGTACAGGCTTATGACCAGATCCTTCCAAGCAAGCAGAAATTCTTGAGATGCCACCTCCAGACACTGTCCAAGCTCTACAGTGTTTTCTTGGTATGGTTAAGTATTTGGGCACATTTATCACTGACGTAAGTTATCAGTGCCTTTGAGAGAGCTGACACACAAAGATGTTGCATGGTCATGGTTAGAACAACGCCAAAGGCCATTTGATAACCTCAAACAGCAAATTGCTAACCCGCCTACATTAAGATACTATGATGTCCACAAACCAGTAGTTCTTTTCTTTGATGCTTCAAAGTTCAGTCTTGCTGCAGTTATTCGTCAGGAGGGCAGACCTGTTGCCTATGCATCTAGAACTCTTATCCAAACTGAGATGCAGTATGCTCAAACTGAGAAGGAGCTTTTGGCAATTGTGTTTGCATGTTTGATGTTCCATGATTATACTTACGACCAAGCTACCCAGATAGAAACTGACCATCAACCTGTAGTTACTATTTTAAAGAAACCTATGCATTCCACTCCAGTAAGACTACAAAGAATGTTGTTCAAATTGCAAAAGTATAATTTCAAAATAGTCTATACAAAGGATACATTTCTTTGTCTGGCTGATAGCTTACTCAGATCACCCAGAAATACTATGGAACGCCTTGATGCAGAGAATTTTGACTTTAATGTCATGGAAGTGCATAATTTTTCTACCAAGAGACTTGATGAGCTGAGAGATCATACAAAGACTGATCCAATTTTGCAAAAGCTCAACCACTTCATCACTGTAGGATGGCCATCAGTACAATCCTGTGTACTGCCAGAAGTGCAACCTTATTTTTTATACAAAGATGAGATGCTGATGGAAGATGGTATCATTTTCAAAGGTCCAAAAGTTGTTGTTCCTACTTCCTTACAGTGTGAATACATTCTGATTTTGCATTGTGGCCACCCAGGTTCCAATTCTGTCAAAAGAAGGGTGAGAGGACTAATATTTTGGCCTTCTCTAGCAAAAGGCATTAACAAAGTGCTTTCTTCTTGTTCAGTGTGCAATAGTACTATGCTGCATTTGCAAAAAGAGCCACTTCAGCTAAGCCAAATTCCTGAACTACCTTGGTTAACAGTAGCTAATGACATATTTGAGTAGAACAATCAGCATTACTTAGTGTTGGTAGACTCTTATTCAAACTGGTTTGAGATCAATTTGTTACCTAACCTAACGTCCATTTCTCAAGAGTGGGACTTCATTCATGTTACTAGCAGTCGTGAGTATCCATAGTCAAACAGCCTTGCTGAATGTGCAGTACAGAGTGCAAAGCAATTACCGGAGAGGTCAAAGTGTGAGAATACTGATATCTTCTTGAATTTATTTAATCTCAAAAATATACCCCTTGACGATCTACTTGGCTTTGCTGCTCAGAGACATCTATCCAGACAAACCAGAACAACCTTGCCTATCAGTTCTAGTTTGTTGGTGCCTACTGCTAAAAACAACAGAGCAATCAAAGCCCAACTTTTTAAGAAGCGTTCTTCTCAGAAGTCCAGCTATGATAAAATGAGCAGATTTTTTTGTCCGTTAAAAGAAGGAGAGACAGTGAGGATGCAAACGGTGAAAGGCTTTGATCGAATTAGTCAAGTGAGAGGTATATGTACCAAGCCAAGATCCTACTTAATGGAATCTGAGGGTACAGAGTACAGGAGAATCTGCAAACATCTTTTTCCTGTATTAGAAATGATATCGCAACATCGTACCTGTGATACAGACTCTAGATCTCAGAACATCCCTGGCAATGTTCATACCAAAGGATGTCACAGTATCCATTCCCATTCCTGATGATGTCTCAGATTTCCCCAAAGTTGAACATTCCTTGAAGACAGTCCCCGTTGCTAGATCCAATTCTGACTTTTATGTTACATGGTCGGGTCGTATTTCAAGACTTAGTTTAAAATACACAGCAACTTGGACGTAATTGTTTTATATGTGTCTGATTTTGTGTGATTGCATGTCAAATAATTCATTCTGTATAACTGCATATCAGAAGATCATTTCTGTATATGTACCTTTAAGAAGCATTTCCAGGGGTAGCACGTACATATAAATATTGAGCAGGTGCAGGAAGCAGTGCCATTTTGAGAGAACAGCCAGAGTGTTAACATGCACGAGTGCGGTAGTCAGTCTGTTTATAAGTTTATTTAAATTTAAGTTACAAAGCCTCATTCCTGATGTGTTTTTGTGTAATAAACCTGCTTGAACATAACCCATGAATGTTCGTCTGTTTTATCCTGACCAGACGAGCGACACCTCCCTGGACTATATGAAGAGAGTCTATATGGAGCTTTCAGGCTATGTGTCTCAGGATGGTATGAGCCTAGCCTTGAGCAGCATATTACCATCACCAAGGATGATACCACAATATGAGCAAAACATGATTGATTTCAACAACTGGCTGTCTTTCTGGTGTGATTCTAAGGGAATCCAGTATTTGTCACCTTGGGAAGAAATGTTTAATAAACCACAGTGTTTTGCCAAGGCTAGTTTGCAACTTTCCCCCTCTAGGCTTACAAATACTGGCTAAAACTTACTTTATCCACCCTCAAAGTGACTTTTTAGGCAATGCCAAATTAACACACCCACCAGCATAGCAAAATAAACTCAACTGAACCCCAAGATATTACTGCTCAATGTCAGGAGCTTAAATAAAAAACTTTACTCTCTCCAAATCCTCCTAACACTTGAGAATATAGACATCTGTACAGTTACTAAGACATGGTTTAAAGTGGCAGAGTACCCCGGCAGTGCAAGGTTTCAGTACTGTCAGCACTTTTAGACTGATAGCTACATAGACAAGGCCTAAAAGTGGAGGTGTCTCCATATATATCTGTAGAAAGTATACGTCTAGGGTGGTCATATAGGATGACATGCTAGAGTTTCCCCATGTGCAGATTACCATAGATAAAATCCTGTACCATATCCCCACCAGCTATAGGACATGGTATATCATTTATTTATGGTAATCCTGTACCATACCCTAGCCAGCTATAGTTCACTCTCCATGTCCTAAGAAGCTCACAATGTATACTTGGCCCTACTGGAGACAGTTACTATCCAACCTAACACCCTGCTCATGGGAAACCTTACCCCTCTATAACATGGGAATCCTCATGGCCTCAAATGTACAGGCACAGAGATTCCTGGACTTTGCAAATACAAACACCTTTGACCAAATAGTGAATACATCCACTAGAGGTGCCAGCATACTGGACCTTGTGCTTACAAATATGGGAGAACACTGCCCCTCAATGTCTTGTCCTGTCTGATAAAGTTGTTTTCTTCAAAATCAAAATCAATTCTGTAATCCTGTTAAAACCAGTAATAGAAACTATTCCAAAGCAAATTACCTTTTATTACGAGATGCTTTGTCAAAATTTAATGATCCTCAAAACCCCACAAACACAGCAGCCTATTTTGAATTGCTCTCAGAAACTGTGTGCAGTCATGTCAATTGCTGCAAAGAGGCTCCTGTACCTACCACAAGTAATCCCAGGACTAGCCTCAGAAAACAAACCACCCTGGTGGCAATCCAAATTAAACAGGATCTATAACAAATGAAAACAAAACATGGCAAAAATCAAGAAGGGTAATTCCCATAAAGATAAAAACTGTCATCAAACTAAATAGGCACAAAGAAGGCTAATTAGGTGAAGCAAATCCAACTTTAAGGTTAAGATAGACTCCCAGGTGAAAGGTGACCATAAGGCCTTCTTCAGCTATGTCAAAAACAACCTCAAGGGCAGCACACAGCAATGTGCTAAACTGGTGGTCCGTGATGCCACATTCACTGAGATTGTTAATACAGTGAACTTGTTAGCAGCCAAATTCACTTCCAACTTTACTTGTCCCATTCACCCCAACCATCTCCAAAAATACCCTCACACATAACCCCTCCAAGTATAACAAGGGAGCATACACTGGCTGTGCTCGCTAAAGCCAAGAACACATTCTCAATAGGCCCTGATAACACCCCAGGGTGCCTTCTGAACAGTCTAAAATATGACATATCATAATCCCTGGAGCGATTATTTACTTATTGTCTTAAAACAGGCTTTGTGCCATGTGAATTGAGGACTGTAACTGTCATCCCTCTTTATAAGGGAGTACCTTCAACAGATCCTAGAAATTACAGAGTCTGACTAGTCTTATTTGAAAAGCCATAGAAAGAACTTGGCTTTGGCAAAGGAAGGTCATACTTACTGAACCTGGTAGACTTGTTTGAAAGTCATCAAGGCAATGGATGAGGGGAAAACTATGTATACTGGTTAAATAAATCTGGCTAAAGAATTTAATGTAATACCCTACTTAGGCATTGACAACAAATGTATGGAGCTAGGTGTAAACCCCTTTATAACATGCTGTATGGCTAGCTGAACTAGGAGGTTAGAATGGGTGAGGCCACTTACACAAAGAGGGGGGTCACCAGTGGAGTTCCCTGGGCAGTGTGCTAGGCCCACTTCTCTTTGGCATCTACTTCTCAGGTGTCAAACCCAATATCAAAGGCCTCTGGCTAACCAAGTTAGCAGATGACTGCAAGCTGGGAGCAGTCATTGAATTCCCCAAGATGAGAACAGCCTTCTGGAAGGTCTAACACAGACAAACGCTTGGTGTCAAAGCCATGGATTAAAAATCAATACCAAGAAATGCATTATAGAACCTTTTTGGAAGTTGTCCACCCTAGGTAACTACATCACTGATAAAATAACACTAAAAGCTGATTCATTAGTTAGCGTTCTGGGAACTCATGTAGATAGTAACAGCCTTCTACCAACATGTGTCCAAGGTAGTAAAAATATCCTTCTCTGTTGCTCAACTTAAAAGCAAAGCATGCCATCCAGGTCCAGAGAGGTCATCATACCACTTTACGCTATCATCAGACCCATCACAGATTCTAATTCCCCCTTCAGTATGTACCTGGCCAGACACAAGCAGCAGCTTGAATATCCAAAAAGGATCCTTGCAAAAAGAATACAGGGAGTAAACACAATGTCCTATGCTGAACACCTTAAAGCCATGTCTCTTTACTCAGTATCTTACAGACTTCTGAGAACCTGGCATATACTGCATCCTTAGACCCTGTATTGATTAACCTATTGGACATCTGCAAAACAAACAGCATCAGAACAACTAGATTAAAAGATCTAAATTTTGCTTGAGACATAGACAGGACATTCTAGAGTGACAGACATGTTTGTCAGAGAATTCTTATTCTATGGAAGAGAATTACCATCCATTTGGAGTAGAGCTCCCTATTTATGTGCAACTCAGACCAATGGATGGGTAATCAGAAATTCACCCCGGTCTGCTACCTATGTCTCTGATGGACAGAGGAGGTCAGTAAATCACCCCCTATATAAATCAAAATTCTAAGTCACACTTGCGTTGCATGGCTAGGATTATGAGGGTCGTAGTGGTCATTAGTCTGGTATACACCTATGAACCTATGAAACTTCTCCTGGAATTGAATTTAAAGAGACTAGGAAGTTCCTTTGAAGAATGAGTAATATTCCAAGAAGGATCTGTTATCTGTGGCTGGACTACAGTTTTTTTCATTAGGGAAGACTAATTTAAGACCTTCAGTGTATTGGGTCCTTTTTCTAAGTACATCTATAAGCACTTATATTGAAATTATAGGTATGGAGGATTTCCACAGGTTGCTCAAACTCTCTACATATATTTATTCACATTACTCCCCCTGTTATTTTTACTGGTCAAGAACTGGCAAATTATTAATTTTTAAAGAGCATGCTTGTATTGTGCAAAGCATGGATTATCTATCATTGGCCCAACAGGATCATACTCCTTTGAGAATCAGTCTGGAACTTGACCCAGTGAAATGTGAGAGATGCCACTCAGATAATTTCTGCTTTTCTATAGGGGTGAATTTTAAAGATAAAATGTCTAGCCTACTACACTCTTTAATGCATAAGCAAATCACTGTGTATACAGATTTGTCCTCCTGTTGGGCCAAGTTCACACATTTTGTCTACTTGGAGGGGGAATAGGGGTGCGCAAGGATCATAGTATAGTCTTAGTAAGCAACAAGAGTTGTTAAAACTAAGGCAGGACTTGGTAAACTGAAGCAAGTTGATGGGGGTAGAATCACTGAACATAACTTATAATTGACACGCTAGACTATAAACTATACCCTATGAAAAAAGTATTAAATGTTAGGGGGTATGATAATTCTTGCACAAATCTAAAGCATTTAGTGCTGAGGCTGATATTTTAATCAGGTCAGACATGCGATCCAGTCTGGTTAACAACAGCCACTTACCCTAAAATCAACATCTATATTACAAGATCGAATGCTTAGGTGATCGAACACCTAAACATCAAACTTATAATATTGATCCCAAAAATGTAGAACGGTGCAGGAAAACATGTCAGTTGGCCATGTAAAAAAAAAATAACTTCACACCCAAACTAAGTGGGGG
The DNA here is from genome assembly GCF_019279795.1 of Protopterus annectens. Lineage (NCBI taxonomy): Eukaryota > Metazoa > Chordata > Ceratodontiformes > Protopteridae > Protopterus > Protopterus annectens. The sequence goes on from NC_056744.1 coordinate 1,267,863,944, forward strand.
GCTATGCTGTGCCCCAACATCCCCTTAACTAAATATACCAACTCTGAGATCACTCTACAGTGCACAAAATCGCAAAATCCGGTGAAAGGGCAAGGGAAATCTTTCCCTGCTCTAAATCGGTCATTCACTGTTTTTCGCTTTCCATATTACAAGTAGGATGTTTAGGTGTTCGATCACTTAAGCATTTGATCTTGTAATATAGACCCTAAAATCATTCTAGAGAGTTTTGGAGCCTTTTAGTCTAAATTATATAGCTGGGAGTCTGCTGTTTGGAGCTGCAGTTTTCAGCAAGATTATTCTGATGCATTACAGTCCCCAAAGTTAAAACAGATGGAAACAGACTCTTTTCTAGCACCTATTACTCCAGAAAAAGTCAAAATCACTTTAAAGGATACAACCAAGGGTAAGACTCCAGAACCAGATGGTATTCCCAATGAGCTGTATAAACAGATTATGGTACTATTACTGCCTTATTAAGTCAAATGTTTAATACTATATTAAGATGATATCCCCCACCAGCATCATGGCACATGCCATTATAACAATAATTCTGAAACCTGGAAAAGATCCTGTGAACAAGTCCTCCTACCACATAATTTCAATATTGAACCACGATTACAAGCTACTGGATCATATCTCTCAAACTCATAGAGCAAGAAATGTAGACAAAGCCTAAAATAATGGGATTACAAAAGCCCAAAAATAAGGGCAGATTTTAAGTATTGTTCTTATAAACTTAGAAAGTAGCTAGAATAACAAAATTTGTGTTAACATACATTTTCTGAAGGATATGAACTCTGAAACTCAAATGTATGTCATTATTTAGTGATCTCGGTCCTCAATGATTTGCCAGAAAACCACAAATTTTATGAGGGACAGACCAAAAATATGAGTCAAAAATCTGGACAGTTGAGAGGTATGTGCCAGATACTATCTTAGCAAAACTGGTATACAGGGTTCTTCTAGCCCTGATCCATCCTGATAAAATGTAATAATGTGATTGGAATAGAGAGCTGCCATACAGCATGACAGTTATAATCTTAAACCACAGATCCTCATTTGTGTTGCTGAAAAAGCCTTTGATAAGGTGAGATGGGGTTATCTGTTTAAGACTTTTAGCAATTTTTGACTTTCAGGTGCAATTATTTAATTTATTCAGAGACCTGTATGATGGTGTTCAAGCTAAAATCAAAATTACTTTTCAATTTTTAAGTTCATTTAATTTCTCAAGGGCAACCAGACAGGGTAGTCCTCTGTCCCCAAAGTTATTTGCAGTTTACCTTGATTCTCTTGCTATACAGCTTACAAACATCCTTTTTTGTAGGCTACACTAGTGGTTGATTTATTTAAAAAGTCTTGCTCTGCACAGATGATTTATTGATCTAACTTACTAGCCCATAGACCTAGACAAGATTTCTAAGGAATTTGACCACTTTTTAATTTATCAGGCCATAAACAAAACAGAAATAAACCTGAAGTCATATGCATTACCTACTTCCCTTATGATTCACATTTTTATTCAAAATGTCCTGCTGGAATATTTGGGTACTAACCTGGCTCCTACTTTGACTGCCACAGTAAGACATTCCTTTGTAGAAACAGAAACATAGACAAATTTGTCAAAAAGTTGGAAGGGATGTATCTGGTTATGCCAGAAAAGGTCTTGGTTATAAACTGGTTTATTCTTCATTTAGTGATTTATATTATGCCAGAATTACCAGTTCATTCTCCTCCAGATGATCTTAAGCATTTAAATCATCAGATACAAATATTTATTTGGAGTTAGAGTAAACCAAGTGTGAAGTGGTTTATACTGACACTTCCACATGTCTAGTGGGTCTACGTTTGCCAGATTGGGAGCTGTGTCTTTATACAAGTATGCTGAAACTGTTTCAGTCATTCATGTTTCCTGCTACCACTTGCAGACTGAAAGACAATATGTTATCAAAGCTCAGTAGTATAAAAAGAAGGTATAGATTAATCCTTAAGTCACACAGGTCTCCAAATGTTCCATTGATTGGAGAGTCTACCCAAATAATACATTAAGTTAAATGGATATACTCAATCTGTCATGCCTTAGAGTTGCCACCAAAACTGGTTCCTATGCTAAACCCCCAAAACTGAAGCCCCAATGATTTGAGGTCTGTAAGGATATCTAACCATCGATCCACAACCCTCTTTTCTCATTTTTACACATGTGGTCGGGATGTCAGATCAAATGGCCATCATCTAAATTCAATTTTTATACTACCAAGTGGCTAACCCTTAGATCCAGAACATTAATTTCATTATATAGTGGGAACAACTTCTGCTAAATCAAAGGCTTATAGAATTTGAAGATTTTAAAACTTCTTTTGGTCTAGGGGATGAAGCAGGTGGCATCTATGTAAGTTTGATTGAAAAGCTCACTGCCTTAAAGATAGCTACAGTAGGTTCATAAGTTCATAGGAAGGTACTAGACTATTGGCCCTGGGGCCTATACAAGCCCAGCCAAAAAGGTATCCTGGCTTTGCCACCCAAGAAAATGATTTTCCTGTGCCACTGTCGAGCAGAGACACAGAGGTGATCCCCGGGGTGAATTTCCTATTTCCCATCCAATCATCAAGATTTTTCTTGAAGAGTGCTAATGAGGAGCTTTGTTTGATATAGATAGGTAGTTTATTCCAGAGTATAGGAAGTCCATAGTTTCATAGGTGAATAGTAGGGAATCAGTCTGCAGACCATTACATGCTTACCAACAATCAGAAATCAGAATCAAACCATGTACCTGGAATCTCTACAGTGAAAACATTAATATAACATCAATCCCCACCCCTTATACCAACCCTCCCCCCAATACAATAGAATACAATAAAATACAAAGCAAGAATAACTTAAAACTCTAACAAAGTTATCTTCAGCACTGGTTACAAACTTCTTGGCACCATGTAAGAAAGCGACACAGATGGTTTCAGACTTATTTAGAGAAAACAACATGACTGTATCATTCCTCAGAACAGATTGGAGAACTTATTACTGGCTTACTCAAAAGTAATGGTTCTTTGGGTTGTAGTGTTTATTTAAATATTTTTAGACTTCATTGACAGCACATAGAATTTTAGCAGAGATTGGTCCTGTCTGTTGCAGGTGTGAAGGTCAAGCAGTTTCATGGAGAAGGAGATAAAAGCTATGGAGAGCTTGGAGGTAGAAAGTGAGAATTTGGAGAAAAAATCTGTTCACTTTGGAGTTTCATAATGTACACAGAGATTCCTTTTTGGTGGATATTACAAATGAGCAACGTTTAGCTATCTACATGGAGAAGGAAGGAAGTGAGTCTATTGAAGTGGTACAGATAACAGAACTGGTGGTAGTAGGGCTAACAGATGATGTTCTCTTAAAAATATTCAAACAGGAAGATCCAGTTGATAGTTCTACTGCGTCATAGAGTAAGACGGCACATAACCTTTTTTTGGAAGTGCTGAGGATGGTAATGTGGAAAAGGATGGGTGGTAGGATGCACACTGTGGGACAGATGATGAAAAGAGGACATAAGAACAGAAGCCAAAGTAGCTCCAATTGCAGGAAGGATCAAAGAAAAAAGATTACAGAGGTTCGGATAAATGTGCAGAAAAGCAGAAGGCAATCTGGAGAAGAAGATTTTGGACAAACAGAAAGAAGGTAAGAGGAAACAAGGACATCCAGCAAAGAGGTGGATGGATTGTGTGAGAGAAGATCTGTGAAAGTCAGGCATGAGTGTTGAAGAAGGCAGGAGTATGTTACTGAATCGAGAGAGATGTCAAGACACCCCAACCCCATGTAGAAAATGGGGGAAAAAGGGGGCTAGTGGTGTTGATGATGATATTGCAAAAAAATTGATTATGGTTGTGGAAGAAGGAGTTGAGGTCAGTTAAGGAAAAATAACAATTAGAATGTTATAAGGAAAAATGATAAATAAAAATGTGCATATATATGTACCTGGAAATATGTGCATTTTGTAAATATGTAATTATGTAAATATTTTTTCTATGTTGTGTTAAATAAAAGTCCTCTTCTTTCTTTAGTATGTGCAGTGGGATCTTTTCCAACCACATGAGCTAACACCAACTAAGGCAGACAAGTCCTTGGTTTAAAGTCTCATCTGAAGGACAATACACTCAAAAGTGCATGACCCTGCAATGTAAGCCATCCATCTTTCTGGTGTGGGAATAGAATCCATACCCTTCTGTACAAAAAGCGAATGTGCTACCTGTTGTGCCACTGACACTACAGACTACTAAAGAGCAAGAGTTTGTTTAAGTAAGACGTCAGTAGCAATCACCAGATATTTAGAGCAAAATAACTACACTATATTTGAAGGGGGTGCAAGGACTCTGGCCAAGAAATTTGGAGCTGTTAAGAGTGATGCATAAGAAGAGTAAGACATTGTTGGCATCACATAAACATGGGTAAGTGACATGATAGGATAGGACATGGGGCTGCCTTGCTATAAGTTGTTTAAGAAAGGTATAAAAGATAGGTGTAGAATAGAGTTTGTGCGCTGTATCTTTAAGAAGTGTTTCAAGGACTGAACATGCATATAAATAGCAAGCACGTGCTAGCTTCATTGAAATTTGCAGCCAGAGAATGAGTGAGTATGAGTGTAATAACTAGTTTGTTTATAACGAAACCAACACAGTCCTGGCACTCTAGGAGGTTGAAAATAAAATTTTTTAAGCACAGCGAAATGTGGAACCAACAGCTTTATTGCATTAACACAATTATACCACTGTAGCGTTTTCGTCTTCAAGTATACTTCCTCAGATGCAAAATGGATTTACCAAGCTGTGACTTCCTTTTATACCACACACAATACATGCAATTATTTATTCAACCAATTAAAATCCATGCTTTAAAATCATTCCATTCCTTAAAATAAAATACATTTAAAAAAAACTCATGTTGACAAGTATAAACTAATTGATTAACATGTGCGCATATTACGGAATATACAAACCAACAGTGAATGATAAACTACTTGTACTGTATAAAAATCTTTTATTAAGAATATATAAAATTTGTAAAAAATATACATAAATATTAAGTATATATATATATATATATATATATATATATATATATATATATATATATATATTTATACATGTATACAAATTATAAAAATATATATATATATATATATATATATATATATATATATATATATATATATATATAGATATATATATATAGAAGTGTATAAAAATATAAACATCCCAACTACGCCACTCAGTATTCAAGCTTTAACCTATTATTTTCTATAGCTAAGATTTTTTTCTTTACAATTTATTTATAATTTAGCAACTCTCATCTTTAAAATGGGTACTATAGATAGATGTTAATTAATTCCTGGGTGTTTATTGGCCTCCAACACCAACTGCCAAAAAAGCTCCCTCACATCTATCCTTGTTTCCCATGCACCACCCCTAGGGTCAGGGACTATCTTTTCCAAAACAAAAAATGTCCACTTGGAATTTTTGCAATCCAGTGTATGCTTATATAATGCATTATTATGATCTTATATCCTTACAGCATTCATATGTTCATACACCCTCCTCTTTAATTTACGTGTGGTCTTGCCCACAGGAGGTAAAGAAAACTAATATCTACAACCCCCCCTTACACCCGCAATTAAGAAACATAGAGTTCCAAATGGAGAAGGATCTTAGACAGAGTTTGAACCAAAAATGGGGTATAAAGTTAAACCTTACACATGAGGAAAGTAGATTATTAGATGAATTTAGGGATAACAAATATATAAGGGTTATGCAGCCTGATAAAGGAGGGGGGTGGTCATTATGGACAGTGTTTTATACTCCAGTAAAATCTTAAACATGTTGAATGATACTTTTAGATATGTTGGAGTAAGCAAAAATGAAATAAATATTGCTTACAATAAAATAGATTTTGTATTGAAAGAGATGTTACAAGATCAATTAATTAGTTTGGACATCTTTAATTATTTAAATATGGAGTGACCTCAAGTACCCTCGATCTTCCGAATACCCAAGGTCCACAAAAATGTAGAAGATCCACCATTGAGACCCATAGTGGCTGCTAGATGGGCTAAAATATACCCTTTAGTCAAATTTTTGGATTTAAAATTAAAGAAAATTTAGCCCACTGCAGGAGGTATCTTAAAGGATTCTTGGGACTTCCTGAGAAGTATTAAGAAAGAAATATACAGAGATAATATTATATTTGTTACCCTAGACATACAGGATCTGTTTAACGTGATACCCCACCGGACTGGTTTGGAGTGGTTTGAGGAAGTGTTACATACATATGGGAATTTAAAACAAGATGAGTTTTTGGTATATTTGGAGCTAATGGAATTTGCTTTAAAATACAATTTCTTGTTTTTTGAAGGGGAGTTTTATAAACAAGCACAAGGTGTGGCTATGGGTGCTTGCTGTGCCCCTACATATGCCAACTTAGTACTTATGATATGGGAAGAAAAATATGTATTTACTTCCCAATATGTCCAATATTGGAATTTTTACAAACGTTACCTAGATGACATTTGTATTTTCTGGACAGGAACAGAAGCTTTATTGATGGAATTTATAGATTATCTTAATCAAACCACCAAGTTTTTGAAATTTACACATATTAGTTACAGGGACATGAACTTCCTAGACATTACTTTACAGATGTTTCCAGATCAGAAATATTTTACGTCCATGGTTTACAGGAAAGGGACATTTTCCAATTCCTACTTACATTTTTCAAGTTCCCACCCTTATGCACAAAAAAGGAGTATTTTAAAGGGACAGTTCATACGTAGTTTTAGAATGACTTCTTGTGATATAGATTTTGAAATAGAGATTGATAAATTGAGGGCCATGTTCACAGAAAGACAATATCCTGTTAATCTAATTGAGCAAATAGTGACTGAAATAAGGTTGGGCAGAAATGATAGGTTTGGTCCTATCCTGGGTATGAATCTGGAAGTTAATGAGGATGGGAATAATAACGATACGGCCTTAACCCAGTCAGAACACCTAGAATATCAAGGTAGAAATAATAGGAAGGAAATGGACAATCACCCAGTGGAGAATTTTGTCCTACAATATTGTATGGACACACCAGTTATCAGAGGTATTATAGCCGAACACTGGGGAAAGTTTAATGGATACTCTGATTTGGAAGTATTGTTTAAGGCTCCTTTAAAATTTAGTTATAAGAAAGGAAGAAACCTTAAGGACCTTCTGGAACAAGAAAAGAAGGTCATTAGTCAGAGAAGGAAAGGAACATATAAGTGTGGGTCTTGCCCGCAGTGTCCCTACATTATTAATCAGAACAAGATGTATATTGTAGAGAGAGGGAAAATTGTTGAAGCTAACACCTTTGCTAATTGTAATAGTGAGGGGGTTATTTACCTCGCTTTATGAAAAGTATGTGGAGCATTTTATGTGGGCAAGACCACACATAAATTAAAGAGGAGGGTGTGTGAACATATGAATGCTGTAAGGATACAAGATCATAATAATGCATTATATAAGCATACACTGGATTGCAAAAATTCCAAGTGGACATTTTTTGTTTTGGAAAAGATAGTCCCTGACCCTAGGGGTGGTGCATGGGAAACAAGGATAGATGTGAGGGAGCTTTTTTGGCAGTTGGTGTTGGAGGCCAATAGGCATCCAGGAATTAATGAACATCTATCTATAGTACCCATTTTAAAGATGAGAGCTGCTAAATTATAAATAAATTGTAAAGAAAAAATCTTAGCTATAGAAAATAATAGGTTAAAGCTTGAATATTGAGTGGCATAGTTGGGATGTTTATATTTTTATACACTTCTATATATATATATATATATATATATATATATATATATATATATATATATTTTTATATATTTTTTTATACATGTGTATATATATATATATATATATATATATATATATATATATATATATATATATATACACTTAATATTTATGTATATTTTTTACAAATTTTATATATTCTTAATATGACATAAGATTTTTATGCAATACAAGTAGTTTATCATTCACTGTTGGTTTGTATATTCCGTAATATGTGCAAACGTTAATCAGTTAGTTTATACTTGTCAGCATGAGGTTTTTTAAATGTATTTTATTTTAAGGAATGGAATGATTTTAAAGCATGGATTTTAATTGGTTGAATAAATAATTGCATGTATTGTGTGTTGTATAAAAGGAAGTCACAGCTTGGTAAATCCGTTTTCCATCTGAGGAAGTATACTTGAAGATGAAAATGCTACTGTGGTGTAATTGCGTTAATGCAATAAAGCTGTTGGGTCCACATTTCGCTGTGCTTAAAAAAAATTATTTTCAACCTCCTAGAGTGCCAGGACTGTGTTGGTTTCATTTTATTTATTTTGGGCACTCTTCTCTTTGTTCCGTTTTGGTGTTACTAGTTTGTTTATAAGTTTATCTAAGTTAAAGTTATTAAGCCTCAATCCTGATGTGCTTGTACATAATAAAGCTTCTTGAGCAGAACCCACTAAGACTCATCTATTTGATCCTTACTGGACGAGCAACATGGTGTCAGAGCCAGGATTCCAGAGACTGATAAACAAAGCTACGAGGTGCAGAGTTAACCATGAAGGTAGTCCTAAAAAGGGGCCAGAAATTAACCAAAGGTAATGAAAACTTGCACAAATGGTTTATTTTATAAAAAAAAGATAAAGCAGAGCATTACAAGGGCACAAACCACATTATTAAACAAGTGAGAGGCACAAAAGGTTTAGTAATTAAACAAAATGTTTAAAATTAAGATATTTGATAAAACAATTACAAGAAAAGCACATACGAGGTTTGGATTTACCTCAGAATTGCAAAACAAACATGTTTAAAGCAAAGCAAGCTTGTTTAAAGCAAAACAGGCATGTTTAGAGTAAAACGAGCACAAGAAAAGGGCCTGAAAAGAAATTAAACTTGGAGCAAAAAGAATATCATAAGGGCAAAAAAGGCACATTAACCATAAATAAGGCAAGGTGACTGAATGTTTTTGGCAAAGCACTGTGTTTTGGCATAACTACTATTTCGCATTGTATTCAGACATAACTAAAGTTATTCAAAGTTATCTCAAAGTATGTAAAGTGCTTACAATGTGTGCTTAATACTGTCCTTTTTCTGAAGAGTTTACTTGTGTACAAAAGTGCAACTATTTTGTGAGGTACAGTCAAAATACAGCCATTTTGAAAAGTTTCTTGTGCTGGGTGTGTCTGTTTGCAAAGTGCCACCATTACAGATTGTTTCTTGCACTGTAAAGAGTTATTTAGCAAAGTTCCAACATTCAGTGTGTTGTGTACTGTTTATTCACAAAGTGTAGTTACTTTAAAATGTTTCTTACTCTGAACTTCTTCTGCCAAGTTTATTCGCACAGTGCAGTTATTTTGAAATGTTTCTTACACCGATAAGAGGTGATTTTTTACAGTACAGTAATTTCAAGAGTACTGCAGTGCCTGGGAGACTTATTTTGCAAAATTCAGTATTTCAGAGGCTTGTTGTGCTATTGGGCAAAGTTACAAATATTGGCATAAATTTCTGGCATATGTATATATGTGTGTGCTCATGCATACTTGAAAATACCTTCACTGGTATGCGTTAATATGGCAGACAGATTTTGAAAACCCTCACCACTTGTATTTAATTAGAATATTGCAGAGAATTGGAGAATATTTGAGAAAGAATACAATATATTTATACAAGCAGCTTATTCTGGCAAAGATGCATGCACCAGGGAATTCATTTTGCTAAACCTAGCTGGGTCAGAGGCCATTGAAAGAGAGCGTTCATTTGTGTATGCACCAGCAGAATACGAGGGAGAAGGTGAAAACTGCCATATTGTTGTACAAGATGAATTAAGGGAAGGCCATGAGTGTTTGAAGCACAAATTTAGAGAAATTTATAACCCTCAGACAAATATTACATTAGCGAGGCATTTATTTTACACAAAAGATCAGAAACCAGGGGAAACTTTTGCAGCTTATATAACTGACCTGAGAAACAAAGCTAAAATGTGTTGGCTTGGTAACTTGAAAGATGAGTTGATAAAGGTCAGGCTTGGGTGTGGATTTTGCTTCATGACAATGATTTAATATTGAGTAAAGCTACTGAGATTTGTCAAATCCATGAAGTTACTGAAAGGCACAGAAGTATGTTTGCAAGTGATAAGAGCATGGTTTTAGCAGGCTCCAGAGCAAATGTAGACAGAATGCAACATGTGGCAAACAGAGGCAGACCTACGCACATGAGAGCTACAATCCCTGCTGGTTCTTCTGGGAAACCATGTAGATTTCCAGCAAGTTCTAAGAAAAGAGCATGCTTAGTGCAGTACAAGGGTCAGTCAGCAAGACCCAAATCGAGTTTAATTGTTAACTGTCACAATTGTGGTGTCAACCATGAGTCTAAAAGAGACAAATGCTTAGCATTTGGTCAGCAATGCCTCAAGTGTAAAAAATGGAACCATTTTCAAAAGTTTTGCAAATCAAGTAAACATCACACAGTTATAAAGAAGGGTCACTTGAAAAAGCAAGTTGATCATATAGAGGGCTGTAGTTCTACTTTCTATGTAGATGGTGTATCAGTAATTGTTGAAAAGGTTGATGCAGTGAATTTGTTGGCAAAGAACTAAGTATTTTGTACTGTCCCGATCAATGGTAAATCCACCAAGCTCAAAGTAGACAATGCTTCAAAGTGTAATGTTATGTCAGCAAACACATTTGCTAAGTTGAGAGCTGGTGAATAAATCAATGCGATTAGTTGTGCAAAACTTGTTGCTTATGGAGGTGAAGAAATTCAAAATGAAGGCTCAGTAGTGCTTTTATGTTATGCCGCTAGGAACTGTTACAGCTTGTTATTCTACATAGTCCAAAGACCTGTGCAATTGTTACTGGGTCTCAGAGACAGATTGAGAATGAATTTGCTTTCTTTTACCAAAGAAGTTAATCATATAAGCAGGTATCCTAGTTACACTTTTTCTGAAGCCATTTTCTCAGAGTATGCAGATGTTTTTGATGACAAGTTGGGCAAATGTCCAGTTGTGTATTCTATGAAGTTAGACCCAGAGGTCAGTCCAGTGGTCAGACCAGCAAGAAATGTTCCAATAGCTATGCAGGATAAACTCAAAGCTCAACTGGATAAAATGGTGCGGCAAGGTGTAATTTGTTCAGTTACAGAACCAACTGAATGGGTGCTGTCCATGGTAGCAGCCAATAAGAAAGGCTCAGATGAAATCAGAATATGTATTGACCCAAGAGATTTGAACAAAACATTAAAGAGACCACATCATCCAATGTGTACAGTTGAAGAAGTCACAGCCCTAATATCAAATGCCACTTTTTTCTGTCTTGGATTCAAAAAGTTCATTTTAGCAAGTGATGCTTGATCACAAATCCTCATTACTGACTACTTTCAGTACCCGTTTTGGCAGATATAGATTGCTCAGGATGCGATTTGGAACACATTCTGCAAGAGAAATCTTTCATTGTACAATAGAGCAAATTTTTTCATGTTATCCTTGTGCCATAATAGTAGATGATTTATTGGTTGGAGGCAATAGTGAAGCAGAGCATGACAGAAACCTTAAGAAAGTTCCAATCAGAGCATGTGAAGTGAACTTAAAGCTCAATCCTCTTAAGTGCAAATTCATACTACCAGAAGTTACATATGAAGATCATTTATTTACCAGCACTGGCTTGAGACCAGGCAGCCATTCTTGCGATGCCAGCAGCAGATAATGTTCAAGATCTACAATGTTTTCAGTGTTTTCTTGGCATGGTCAACTATTTAGGCAAGTTTATACCAGACTTCAGTGAGTTGACCGCACCTTTGAGAGAGCTGATGCACAAAAATGTTACATGGTCTTGGTTGGAACAGCACTAGAAAGCATTTAAAGACCTTAAGCAGAAAATTGCCACCCTACCTACGTTAAGATACTATGATGTCAATAAACCAGTCACTCTTTCCTGTGATGCTTCAAAATGTGGTCTTGGCACAGTTATTCTTCAAGAGGGTAGACAAGTAGCCTATGCATCTAGAACTCTTACCCAAACTGAAATTCAATATGGTTAAATTGAGAAAGAACTTTTGGCAATAGCATTTGCATGTTCAAAGTTTCGTGATTATATCTTTGGTCGAGCTATTCAGATTGAAACTGATCATCAACCTCTAGTCATTATTTTAAATTCATATATACATTCAGCTCCAGTGAGATTACAAAGAATAATGCTCAGATTGCAAAAGTACAACTTCAATATGGTCTATAAAAAGGCACACTTCTTTATCTGGCTGATACATTATCCAGATCACGCAGAAATATAACAGAACAGCTTCATGCAGAGACTTTTGACATTGATGTTATGGAATTGCAAAAGTTTTCTACCATGAGACTTGATGAGCTGAGAGATCATACAAAGACTGATCCAATTTGGCAAAAGCTGAACCACTACACTAATGTCGGATGGCAGTCAAAGCAATCTAGTCTACCACCTGGAGTGCAAACTTATTTTCTTTACAGAGATGAGATGTTGATGGAAGATGGTATTATTTTCAAAGGTCCTAAAATTGTTGTTCCTGCTTCCTTACAACATGAATATATCCAGATTTTGCATCGTGGTCACCCAGGTGCTGAATCTACCAAAAGAAGGGCAAGAGAACTAGTATTTTGGCCTTCTCTAGTAAAATATATTGATACAGTGCTTCCTTCTTGCTCAGTATGCAATAGCACTAAACTGCATTTGCAAAGAGAACCACTTCAGCTACGTCAAGTTCCTGAACTACCTTGGTCAACAGTAGCAACAGTAGCCACTGATATATTCAAGTGGAACAATCAGTATTACTTAGTTTTAGTAGACTCTTATTTGAACTGGTTTGAGATTGATTTACTACCTAATCTAACGTCCACTGCTGTTACCACCAAGTTGAAACGTCATTTCTCAGTCCATGGTAGTCCACGCAAAGTTACTTCTGACAATGGTACTCAATTTACTAGTCACTTGTTTCAGAAATTTGCAAGAGAGTGGGATTTTGTACATGTTACTAGTAGTCCAGAATATCCAGAGATAAGAACATGCAGTACAGAGTGCAAAGCAATTACTTGAGAGGTCAATGCATGATAATACCAATGTCTTTTTGAATTTACTTAATCCCAGAAACATACCCCGTGATGATATACTTGGTTTGCCTACTCAGACACTTCTGTCTAGGCAAACCAGAACAACATTGCCTATTAGTTCCAGTTTATTGAGACCTAAAGCTAAGAACAACAGAATAATTAGAGCCCAATTATTCTGAAAGCATTCCTTCCAGAAGTCCAACTATGATAAATCAAGCTAAAGGTTTTGACCGGATTGGTCAAGTAACAGCTATATATGCCCAGCTGAGATCCTACTTCATAGAATCAGAGGGTGTGGAGTACAAAAGAGATCATAGACATCTTCTTCCTGTATCAGAATCGATATTGCAGCATTGCTCCTGTGATACAGACTCTAGATCTCAGAGCAATCCAGACAATGCTCCTGTTGCAGAACGTGTCTTAACTTTTGCTTCCATTCCCGATGATGTTCCTGATGTCCCTAAGGTTAAGAATTCATCAGAGACAGCCCCAGTTGCTAGACCTCATTCTAATTTTTATGTTACATGATTTAGTCATATTTCCAGATCTAGTGTGAAATACACAGCAATCTGGACATAATTGTATATATGTATCTAGTTTTGTATAATTACATGACAAAGTTATTTGTATTGATTGCATGTCAACTGATGGCATCAATATTGCATGACTTACTTCTCAAAGTGGGAGGATTTAGCATAGTGTGTGTGCTGTATCTTTAGCATTTCAAGGACTGAACGTGAATATCAATAGCTAGCATGTGCTAGCTTCAGCGCCATTTTGAGAGTATAGCCAGAGAGTGAGCATGTATTAGTATAATAGCTAGTTTGTTAATAAGTTTAAGTTAAAGTTATTAAGCCTCAATCCTGATGTGTTTGTACATAATAAAGCTGCTTTAACAGAACCCACTAAGACTCGTCTATTTGATTCTGCCTGGACAAGTGACAGTAGGGCTAGAGGAGCATTGCTCATCTGCATACTGATGAGTTAGCAGAGTGGGTTAAGGCTCCTAGAGGATAACTAAACAAGGAAAGGCATACAGTGTAAGGTCAGAGAAGAAAAGCAACACTTTCGGATCAGGAGAAAAAGGGAATAAGCAGAGCCAGAATGTATGGTGAAGGTTAAGGCAGGAACGGGGGAAATGCTAGTGGATAAATACAGCAAAAGAGACACACAAAGGTATGAAGATGAGACACTGGAAGAGATAAAGGAAGGCAGAAGGGCAAACAGGCTTACAATCTCTGGGTATCTGAATCTGCAAGGTGCACTGTAGGATTCTGAGGTCTTCATTACGGAGAGTGAGCATAAGCTGATTTTGGCCATCTAATGCAAGACTTTGGCAGTGAGGATATAGAATGCATGCATTATTTTACTGAATTTTTTTTTAGCGTATAGCATATACCTAGTTGGACAATTTTCTGGTCAGCCTGGTGAATTCACAAAACTCAAAAAGCAAGAAAGCCTTGCAGGCAGTAATGCTCATAGAATGAAGGTAAGAAGCACTGGGAATTTGCATAAGTGAGGATATGCAATCCATAAAGAGAAATAGAGAAAGGGAAAGATTTTTTTAAAGTTTCACAAACTAGTGTAATCATTTACTACAGTCATAGATTTGAAGAACTTATCACAGCAGTAAGTCCAGTTCATAAAGCACTGTAATTGTGATCACTTAGCAAAATCAGAGGCAAAAAATTCATCTTAGTAATACATTCATGGCTTCAGGATGTTATTCTATATATGTGAAGAAAAACTAGAACAAAGTAGTACAAGGTGATTGAAAATAGTATTTTGGAGAAAGTATACACAAACTCTAAAATGAGATAATGTTGAAGAAAAAAAGGAGAGGGTTAAGAAAGGAATGAAGTTGAGGGAAGGAATACTATCAGGTGCATACATTTTATTTGTTGTATTTTTTTTAAGAAATGACAAATTGTAATGGCATTCAAGAAATTTCTGGTCTGGTAATAGATATGCTACGAAAGAGGGTGCACCTAGGATTTTTTTCAAAGAGATTTTGAGATTCTGATCTGAGTTTAGTTTATGACTGAATTAGTTTCAAGTTGGAGGGAATGCCCAGTGACAATGGTGTTTGGAGTAAAGATCCGACAGGGAAAATTATGTAAACTGATAGCTTTGTTTGAAAACAAGAGATGCCAGTACTAGATGGAATCTCTGCTCTGCATTTGGTCTTAACCAGGCTGGAAAAGGTAAATGTGTCATTAAGCATCGGTGCTCAAACTACCATATCGTTTTGGGAGGACAGAATGTGGGAAGGCTTCTAGAAGGGCTAAATAATGATCTGATTTGATTATTTTGTTATTGTCATTAAATTATGATCATTTGTCTAACAGTTGGCAAAAAGCTCTGCAGATTTGATGAGCTGCTTCCTGTAACCAAAAGTACAGGGTTTGATTCCTCCATTTGCCTGCTGTGTGAATCTCAGCAAGTCATGTAATCATACAATACTCCTGGGATGAGCATGAAAAAGGTACATGTGCAAATAGCAAGGCCTTTCAGCTTTCCCCATTAGGGGTCACCACAGTGTATCACCAGTCTGCGGATTGATTGACAGTGGAGTTGCCAGCCCAGCACCCAACCTTCACAGAAGGCACACACACACACACACACACACATGCACCTACAAGCACCTACCTGCATGTCCTTAAAACTCACTTGGCTGCAGAGAGGACATGCAGACTCTGCACAGAATGTGCTCCAGCTGAGAATTGAACCAAAGAACCTCTTGCTGTGAGGCAACAACGCTAACCGCTACACCACTGTACATAATCCCAGTTAGCAAATACAAATAGGTAGATGGATGGATAGACAGAAAGACAGATAGACAGATAGATAAATAAATATATAGATAGATATATCGATAGACAGATGGATAATGACATGGGAGAGCAAGTCAAGATTGGTGTACAGAAATGAAGACAAAAGGAGGGAATAGACAATCTATGAGAACTTGACAGGGGAGCACCAGTAGATTTGTCCTACCTGGGCTTCAGCCAGGTCTTTGACTCAGTCCTAAATTGGAGGTTATTAGGAAAGAAGGAATCATTAAGGACAGGATCAAGACTAAAGAACTATAGAGCTGCAAGGCTGAATTACTGAACACAGATGGTTGTGGTGAGAGGAACATGGTCAGGAATAAGAAAAGTCACAGGTGAAGGCTCAGAGAAGTCAATCTTGGGTCCATTACACTTCTGTGTGTTCATGCTAGACATGTCTTACAGAAGAAAATCAAGAAAATGATCAAGCTCTTTACTAGTGACACTACGATAAGTGCAGCTGTGGAGGATGGTGAAGGAATATATGCAAAGATTTAGAAAGACGGAGCAAATGAGTTGAAAGGCAGTAGCCGAGATTCACTGTATACATATGTAAATGTTTACATACATTTAAGACAAAAGTAGCAAACCGTGACCAACATGTTAGCTGGATAAGTGAAAATAGTAGCAGCAGAATAAGAAGACCTGTGAGTGCTGATCCCATGTGGCCAGAATTAATAGGAGTAGAGAGAAACAACAGTGAAAAACCCTAATGAATATACTTAAGGAGATGGACTCTGGGAGCAGAAAAGTAATAATCCTACCCTCCAGGGCCATGATTAGGCCACATCCTGAATGTCAGATGCAGTTCTAGCGGCCATTAAAGCAGAAGGACATTGAGCTGTGGGCATCAGTCCAGATTGCCACCAACAGGGTGCACTGGAAGGGGGGAGTGGATAAAACAATAAATTAAATCAGTTAGAGCTCTTCTCACTAGGCACCAAAAGAGATCAGAGGAGATGATATTATGCGTGTGATCATTTTTTACAGATTTGAAAGGGTTACCCAGAACAAGAAGGGCAGTGGATGGAATTTGAATGGGCAAAGGATTGAAAAGGAATTAAAGGTAGATACTTCAAAGTGAGGGTTCTGAACCCATGAACTGGGCTACTGGGAAGGACTGGTGGAGAAGGAATCCATGGAGATCTTCAAGAAGGTGAAGGGCAGGTGGAGAAATGATAAAAGAGAAGATAGAGAGAGCAGATCTATAATACTGAGTGTATATAAAAGACAGACTTGACAGTCTTAATCTTTTTCTGCCATCCAACAAATGTAATATTATGACAGTAAGCTGGACTACTAATTGTCATTATGTAACCTAGTGTCAATAATGCCTGCTATGACAATTTCCCTGTGCTCTGTATCAGACGATAAAGTCAGAAAATTGCAGCTGTCCTCTTCCCTTGTTAGGAAGAAATACAGTCTGTTGAGCCTCTGTACATGAGGCAGAGACTGTGTCTTAGTAGGCTGTATAATACTGAAAAGACATACAAGCCTTCAAGTTGGTCAGGTAGTTTTTGTGATTTCTGTACCTTGATTTTCTTGGTGAGAAATATTGTAGACACTCAAGTCGCATTAAGTGTTTGGAGAAGAGCATACCAAAGGACGCATTATAGTGAATAATCACCCTCAACCTAATAAGTGCCAAATGCAGTGGAATTGGCCACTACACCTTTACTACTAAGCTGTGTAATAAAAAAAGACTTTCTTACAATATTGGATACATAGGTGATCAAAGGAACTTTTTTTTTCATTTCTTTTTATTGAAGAATCCATCATTAGAAGTAAATCATCTGTTGTTTGTCTTTCGGCTTTTCCCGGTTAGGGGTCGCCACAGCGGAACTCCGGTCCGCTAATGATTGGTAGTAGATTTTCACGAATATCGAGGTGCCAGCTCGATGTTCAACTTTCAATGAAGGCATGCCCATTTATGAATGTCTTTCAAACTCCCACCCAACTGCGGGGAGAACATGCAGACTCCACAGAGAAGGCACTCCCCGCACTCCAGCCGAGAATCGAACAGGAGAACCTCTTGCTGTGAGACAACAATGCTAAACAAAGTCCATATAAATTAACACACATGGAACATTAATGTGACTTCTATCAGCCTAATACAAACACATCTCAAACTATGCATAAGGTATCTCAAATAACATTAACCTACATCTACCTTATAGAAGGCCCTCACTTTACTCCACTCTTTACAAACCTACAGTTTCCTTTCCTTGCCATCTTGTGCACTTAGGTCTGTATGGTAAGTTCTAATACTGTATTTCCAAATGTCATCTCTCTTCCATATAAAACTCCCCTTCCAAATTTTAGCAATATGACTCATTACCCATCGTCCTAACAATTATATAGAAATCTTTTCACACCTGCTCCAGCCCATCTTTTACCACCAAATTCCCTGCAAACTAAATTCCCATCTTTGATTCACTTGGCTTGTCAGAAATGCTTTTCCATTCCAAAATTGTGACTTCCCAACATCAAACAATAACTTCATACTCTTAAAATATATGCAAGCTCCTGACCCCTACACTTTCACATCTCCAGCATTCTGTAGTCCCTCCAACTGTGGAGTCCTGACAATTAATAGGTTTTCTAAACCAATGACATACCAACCTCATCTGATGATCTCATCTGGGATGTAGAACTTTCAGTCTTTTGCACTGAGCTTAAAATGTGTCCCAGTCCCAGTTCCAATTAGAGGAATACAACAAAACTCCGTTTTTCTCCTGCCATCTCAGTCCATTTCCCTGACATATTAATTTGTATTTAAAATATTATATAAACTACTACACTTGGCAAGCTCGTCGCTCTTCAGTAACCACCTAAGATTTCATACATCCCCATTGAAACTTACCTCACTGTCAGACTTACCTATAATTAAATCCATAATCCATTTTAATACTGCATGTTCTAACTGCTCAAATTGCAACTACACTGCTCCTGGGAGAATATTTGCTTTTAAAATCCACCCCAAACTAGAATTCCAACAACCCTTTGTCAATGTTCTGCACTAAACAGCCAGTGGTGTTAATACTTCTTCTCATCCACCTTTTTCAATAGATCATCTTTCCTCAAATCCTTCTAAAGGGGTTATTCCACAAACCTGTCTTCACCATCTCTGTTAAACCCACAATGAACACCTTCAGGTTTGCATTATAACTGTTAAGGATTTCTCTATGCCATCCTGTCATCCTCTCATCATTCCTGCTTTCCCAGCCTTTCATATAAAATGACCACTACAGCAGATGCCAGGGGATGCATGTCAAAATCAGACATTTTCCACCCCCCCAGTCCTCATTTCCTAGGAAGTCATAATCAACTATTTCTACACCTTGCCTACCCCAGGCAAACTTGTTACATACTGTATACTTTGAATTTTGACTATCCATCATTATATAAATCTTTAGGCAGCATATTTCTATAAACATATAGTTCTCTAGGTAGAATTATCATTGGTGTAAGTTTATCTTCCCCATTAAAGTAACAATTAATTTAGGCCATACTGCAAGAAAAAATGAAGTTTGGTTGGCAAGGGCAGAGTAATTGTTACCTATAACCTCCTATTCTGACTTAGCCATTTTCAGTCCTATGTAATCTGCCAAGGTTCTCCAGGCAATTTCATGTAACTCATTTAGCTTCCCCCCATACCTACCCTTAATTGCACTGTCTCCTTCCAACTGCATTCCAAACCTGAAACTTCCGAAAATTACTTAAAAACCTTGAAAATGCTGCATGACAAGATCTAATCTGTTACTGGGCAGCATACAATCATCAAAAAACAAACCAATGTATTTGTGTTTACATTGGTCACTCCTTATTAAAATCAAGGAAAGAGGACGGCCTTAACTGGTGCCCTTTTATAATAATAATATCTAGGGAAAGCCTTCCATTAATCAATAAGTTCACCTTTGTTTTTATCCAATTCAAACACTTGGGTCCTACACCATCTCCCTTTAATACTAAAATATGTCACGTCACAGAATCAAATGATTTTTAATAACAAAAATAATTTTCCCAGCATGCAGCCACTATTTCTTTCTCAGCACATAGTTAAAAACTCTTGTTCCTTCTTGAAGTGCATCTGGGTGTTATGTCCTTTAACAACTCCCACTTTGATATTTCTCTGCTAATGAGGGCATATATTTTCGAATTCTCTTAGCTAATACAGATGTCAAAATTTTTGTATCAACATTTATCGAGGAAATAGGGCTATAGTTTCCTGGCATCCTGAAAGCCTATTCATGTTTAGGAATCAAAAGCAACAAAGCACTAGTAAATTATTCATGAAGGACTTCTGTAAAAGCACTCACATTAAAAAACAAAGCTACATTCTTCACCAAAAGTTCCTGATATTGTTTATAGAATTCCTTGGTGAAGCCATAATACACAGGAATAGTTCCACCCCCCCCCCCCTTCAAATCACTAATCCTGCTTCCAACCTCAAGATAAGAGATCTCTTTCCAACAGAGTTATTTGTTCTTCTTGATTAAAGATCTTCACTTGCCAACCAACCAATCAACCAATCAACCAACCAACCAACCAACCATCCAACTAACCAAAACGACTGGATTCCTCCACTCTTTCCCAACTGACTCCCCTAAATGACAGATATAGGGGTGAATAAAAGTCCCAGAATATATTCTGAACCTGTGCCAGTTCCCAAACCTCAACTGCATCCCTACTAATTTCTAATAAAATATTAGCCACCTTCCTTTCTTCTATCATTGACCTCCACAACCAGTTATTTGCCACTCTACTAATGTATATTCATGTCCTACAATAGCCAGTTTAAGTCTATCTGACATACCTTTCCTTTGTCCACCTCTACCTCAGATGCTACATCAGTGATCTTCTGGATCTTCTCTAATTCCTAGGAATCTAAAAATTGTCTTACTGTTTTCTTTCTGCAAAAACACCATCAGCACTCATTCAATGTCCTCTAAATGCAGATTTAATTGCATCTCGTCCCTTCATCCTGGAAATTAATGCCATAGATTAATTGATACTAACTTATTCAAGAGTAGCTTCCCTTTTCATCTCTGTTCTCCCCCACCCAGCACCATTTCTTTTACTTCCACCTTGTCCCAGTTAGACATGGACATGATCTGAAAGATATTGCTCCCCTATCTAAATGCTAACTACCTGTTCTAAAGCATTATTACTCAACAAAAATCCATACAATCTGTTAGCCTGGCATTACTTATCTATAGAAAAAGTGTATCACTCACACGAGGGGAATCTTTGTTTCTTAATCCTCTTCTGAGTGCCAAGTAAGCACAACCCTACATGCTTTACAGTTCCATTCTCTACAGCCAAACGTTGTGTCTTTTACCAAGTCCACCACTATAATGAAGTTTCCACCCATCACCACTCTATCACAATATGGCAGCACATTACACCATCTGTCATAAAACTTTTCAAAAAATGAAGTAGAATCTACATTGGGCTCATACAATATCTCTACCTTTCAAACCTGTTTCATTAAGTCCAGTCCTAATATCACCCATCTACCATCTTTATCATCTCTCCTGGTGACCACCTTAATTTACAAATTCCTCTTAGCTAAAATAAGACCCCCCCATACTGCTCTACAACCAATAACTCAAAGCCCCCTCTACCTAATTTAAGAGCCTGTTTCCATGACAGTTTCCCTTCCTGCAAGAGTATAACATCAGCTTGAAATCGTCTCAGTTTGCTCTTAATCTTTCCCTTTTTTATAGAGTGACAAATTCCAACTGCACATTCCAGGAAACAAAATGTATCACTGGGAATTGTCTACCCCACCCTCAACACACACCCTCCCCTACTGGTGTTACATCTAAATATATCCAGGATCCACCCTAGATCTATACCCAGCTCGCAGCCAAGGAGGCACTGCTCCACAAGGGAAATGCTGGCAGTAAACATGGATGCTGTACAACCCCAATACATGAGTACTTGTATCCACCCCCAAGTCACAAGTCATTATCCACTCAGACATCATCCTTCAATACAGACATTAAGGAGTTAGAGGAAACATCAATAATTAATGGTCATTGCAGCTTCTCTCCTGAAACATTAATAGGTTCAGCTATAGATAAAGATAATAATGTAATCCTATGAAAAGACACATAACAGTCTCCCTGCTATAGGTGAAGACTGCAGCATAAAATTAAACAAAATGCAAGCAAAGTGAAAACTAATTTCATGTGTAAGATATTTTATTAACTTGGATATTGCAGCTATGCAAAAAGTCAAAAACTAGCAATCATGTAAAAACAATTTCCAGTGTTGCATGAACTGTGATCAGTAAAAAGTCAACAAGTCTTATCTGGCATGTTTAGAGCTTGCTCAAACACTTTTACTCCAGTATCCATTCCCAAAGTTTAGCATCTTTTGGACCAGAATCTCCCTTTCCCACTGATCTTTTGCCCTTGGGTACAGGGATTTCCACTCTGGAGCTGGATAATATTATGTCTACTTAGTCATTATCTTTCTCTCTCTCTGTCTCTCTCTGCTACCCTGCAACCATGGTCATGGATTTTGGCATAGGGTTTACTTCAGAGTGGGCCAGATGCATCTATTGACATACACATAGAATTTGATGATCAGGTCATCAGATTGGAGGGTGATGTTGAATTTAGTAAGGTCATTACTCAATTTTAGTAGATTAGCCTTCACATAGTTTCTAGATAGGGAGGTTTTTGAAGATTCCTTCATTTTCAGTCTTATGGTGCATGTGACAGATTTATGGCCTAGTCTGGTTAGGGCAAACGTTGTAACTGGATGGGAACAGATATGTCCCATATTGATAAGGACCAAGTCCAGAATTTTGTCTCCTCTAGTTGGGATACATACTATCTAGTCTAGAGAGTTTGTATTTATAAAGTCCAGGAATCTCTAGGCATACTTGTTAGGAGATGTAAAAGTCACCAGTAGGAGAACAGTGTTTGTCCTAATGCATAGGAACTCCATACTAGTCAGGTAGGAGGTTGTTCTTAAAATTAGCTATGATGTGGTCTGGGAGTTTATTACTGACGAGTGGGATATGGAGGGGTTCCATGTTGTTATACTGTCTCACAAGCTTGAAGTTGAGATTTGGTTTTATGAATATAGAGATATTACCATCTTTTGTGTCTCTGTCTAGTGTAGTGGGCCTAAACGCATGATAGGTGTTGAAACCCTACACTGATGGGGTGCTTTCATGGTTTTGAACATTGTCTGTATGACGATGCATATATATATATATATATATATATATATATATATATATATATATATATATATATATATATGTAGATGCATTCCAGGGTGAGCAGTGCCTGAAGGGAGTGGAGTTTTTTGTTTTGGCTTCTACCACTGAGCAGCAAAAATCAAAGTTCTATAAAAATCTCTTTAAAATCAGAGTCTTTGTGCTAAAATAAAATACTTTAAGTTAATGTGTTAATTAAGACCTGGTGGTTAATTCAGTTTTGTCCAACACACATATAGCTATTCTATATAATTTATCTAAAGAGGAAATGGATGTCTTAAAAACTTTTTGTACGAATAAGAATATCCGGTTAATGAAACTGGATAAAGGGAGTGGTCTGATTGTTATGAGCAGTTTAGATTATAATTTGAGAATGGAAACCCTGCTGTTGACTGATCAGTATGAAGAAGCCTTTAGAAACCAACTTCATTTGGCATATAAGAAAATAGATCTTATTCTTTATGACTTACTGATGCAGGAACAGATTTCTTTACATGATTATCCATTTGTGAATGTTGTTTTTCCTAGAATACCAGGTATCTTTGGTATTCCTAAAATTCACAAAAACCTGACTGCCCCCCCATCCACCCACACTTACACACACACACACACACACACACACACACACACACACACACACACACACACACACACACACACACACACACACACACACACACACACACACACACACACACACACACACACACACACACACACACACACACACACACACACACACACACACACACACACACACACACACTTTGATCTATAGTTGATGCAAAGGAATCTAAAAGCTGTGGTGTAGCAAAATTTGTGGATGTTAAGTTAATGAACATGCTTGACCAGGAAAAACATACCTATAAAGATTTCTGGGAATTTTATTTGGATGACTTAATCTTAGTGACAGTAGATGTCAAATATATTTTTTCTGTAATTCCCTATGGTTTAGGTCTAGCAAGGTTTCACAATTTTTTAATTAATGTTAAAACATTGGACGCTAACATAGTCACTGTGTTATGTACATTCATGGAATTAATTCTGGATAACAACTTTATTTTGAAGGGATGATTTACAAACAGAAGACAGGTGTCAGGATGATAGCCAGTTGTTCCCCAGTTTTTGCAAATATTGTAATGACACACTGGGAGCACACTTTCCTTTTTCAGTCTGAATTCTAACACTATTGATCTTTGCATGGCAGATACCTGGATGACCTTGTTATCTTTTGGCAAGCCACTGAGGAACATTTAATGGAGTTTTTTTCCATACATTAATAATACAATTGATTTTCTTTAATTTACAATTAACTTTTCAATGAGTTCATTAAACTATCTTGATATACAGATTATCAAAGATTTTAACAATAAGAAAGTTTCACTATTATTTATCAAAAACCTACCTATTCCAAAACTTTGTTGTACTACATTAGTTGTCATCCTCATCACCAAAAGAAAGCCTTAGTTAAGGGACAATTTGTCAGGCTATATCAGATGATCTCTACTACAGATTTGTTTAACTTAGAAAGTGACCAGTTGAGATTCTTGTACATTAGAAGGGGTTAACCCATGGACTTCCTTTCTAACATTTTTGATGAGGTCCATTGGAAAAGATCAGAAAGTTTCTTCCTTTCTTTGCTAGGTACACAAGAGGGTTTGCCCAAAGCGGTTAAAGTACACAATGGTAAGTAGAGCAGTAGTCTAGTACTGACATTCAGTGGTGACATGTGACATTGATGCTGTCTCCACTGTCTTTAGGAAAAATTGGGAAATGTTTGATATGGGATGGCTCAATAAGGAAGCAGTTGGTACAGGCCTAATCATCATGTGTCATAAAGACTGGCGCCTTAAAAATTATATGGAATGTCTGCAGGTACACCTGACATAGCATCCTGTAATATTATGTATGATCATGCAAAGTAGGTACATTTAAAGAGTCTATATTAGATCATCAAAGTGTTAATACTTCGAATGGTCTAATATCGACCTGAAAACAGTGAATGCTGAAAATAGCGAAGCTGCAGATAACTGAATTTTTTCTTAGGGAAAGAATTTGGTTGTCCGTTTCTGTGGCTTCGCCAGTTTCAGCACTGTGGTGGAAAGTTACAAGTCAGGTTCAGGTAAGTGTGCAATTGTGCGGACGTTAGGGTTAGGGCGTGGGTTAGGTGAGTTAGGGTTAGGGTGTGGGTGAGGTGGGTGTGAGATAGAGACAGACTTTAGGGTTAGGGCGGGATAGGTGAGTTAGGGTTAAGGCATGGGTCAGGTGAGCAGGTGAGTGTGGGATAGTGACAGACCTTAGGGTTAGGGTTTGGGTTAAGGTAAGTGGATAGACAATAGTGTATGTACAGTTTAGTGTAGGATTAGATGTAGGATTTTAAGTGTATGTGTGTGGATTGCTGTTTTTTGCTGTGCTTGTGTTGTGTGTGTGTGTTTTCTTGGAACAGCAATTTTTTTTTTCCCTGAGGAAAAAAAATTGCTGTTGTAAGCCTTCGATGGTTTTGCACTTCAAGGTTACAAGTTTGAACATATGGTGATCGAACTTCTGCCATTTTGTGGAAGTGATATAGACCCACATTTAAATAAGATGCTTGCAATGTTCTTCTGTTTATGAAGGGAATAGAGTTAACATCAAAGGTTTTAGTTTTGTTAAATCATGGGTTTATATTAATTGCTGTTCGAATGGTGTTATTTATGTCTCTATTTGTCATTTTTCTCTATGTTTTATATAGACAAAAAGGAAAGAACGTTTAAGGAGCAGACATATGAAGATTATTATGCAATCAAGAAGCATATATTAACTAATGCATTATGTAAACACACCCTTTCCCTTGAAGGGCATAGTTTTATATTTTTTGGGTTAGATTGTTAACCAGAATCCTACTGGCGATCCATGGAAAACTACCCTTGATGTCAGGGAACTACTATGATCAATCTACATGCTTTGGGTCCTTTTGACCTCAATAAAATGTGTTCTATAGCATCTATCTTAAAGTTGAAATCCCTTTGTAGGGCTTAAGATAATTGATTTTATTTTATTGTATTTAATTCTGATACTTTAGATAATTTGTCTAATAACTTTAAAATAGTTTGAATGTTATAGTATTTATAGTATTTGATGTACTTTTTGTAGTGGATGTTTCGCATTAAATTTTTGATTACTTATTAATTCGTTCAATTGCTTTGACTATTTAAAAAAGTGATGCAACTGTATTAATTATCTTTGATGAAGTTCCTTTTCACTTTCTGGGATGAAAGTGCTCAGATTAATAAACTTTTCTTTTTTTCTTTTAAGAGAATTGTGGATTTTATGCAGGCATCGCTTCTCAGAAGTAGTTCCCTTATTGTGTTGTTGTTTATGCACTTTATTGCTTTGTTTGGTCCTTTGGCTGGCATTTTTCACTTGAGGAGCTGACGGTTTATATTTGCAGAAACATTTTTA